>NC_056578.1:3028894-3046394 GCF_018340385.1 Cyprinus carpio | reverse complement strand
ACTGAAACTACTCTTGTATCTGAAAAGCAAAAACAGAAGCTATTTTACAAAAATCAGCAAACTGCAACAAAAGTGGGAATAAAACTCATCTCCAATCACCTGTGAGCAGAATAGGATTGGAGAGATGGAAAAGGAGAAAAACACAAGAGCTTCAAAGGGGAGCTGTAACATAGCCACATATTTATAGCCTACTAAAATAAAGACTTCCAACCAAATGTATTTACTCTTAGTATTAATATAGCACTACTTTTTTTTTTTTTTTTTTTTTTTTTTTTTTTACAGCCTGTGATAATTAATACATTACAAAAACATTGTAAAAAATAAAAATTTGGCTAAAAGAAAGTTATTCCACTCCTATATGTCTGCTTCTATCATCACATGGATGGACTCACTGCCTACGTATTTCCTCTAAAATCTCAGTTGTAGTGATGGGAAGTTCGGATCATTTTACAGACTCAGACCTTTGAGTCTCGTTCAGCAAAATGAACAAATCTTTTTTTCGAGTCATTTCGTTCATTTTATCAAATATAATTAAAATGTTACGTGTTACTTCCCTAACATGTCTACTAGTACTTACGCAAACGTTGATCACACTACAAACAATACAAAACTATAATGCTATAAGAAACAGCCACGATTAATTCATTGTTTACCTGGGTCTTCAGTCTATGATTAGCTCATCTCACCTCTTATCTGACAAGTCTTCGGGTTTGAGTTAACCAATGCAGTCTGAGCCGGAAATAGAATTGATTAGTTCATCTCATGAGTCTTTCGGGTTTGAGTCGTTCCTTAATCACGTGACCGACCCATAAGCTTTGACCATAGACTGGAGTTACCCTGGCAACAAATCTGTGTGTATATTATTACTATTATTTTTTGTCTTTATGATTTTAAGTGTACTGCCTTAATGTTTTAATGATTGTATTGTTTAATAATAATAATAATAATAATAATAATAATAATAATAATAATAAAAAGACTGTATAAAAGTCTTTAACCTATTGTTTGCTCTTTGTCACGTGACAGCATTGGATAGAGAAATTAATTTACATGCTTGCTTGCAGACGGGTGCATAGTCATTATTATTATCATCATCATTATCGTCATTATTATAATTATTATTTACTCTTACGGTTACTGCATTTCTGGTCTTAAATTGTAACTTTTTACTTCTTACAGTTTATAAATGTATGAATTTCTGTCATGATGGTTATTTTCTATACACTGAATGTTGTAACAAAGGTAATAAAGAGTATTTATTAGTGAACACATGATTATGGTGGGTTTAATTTCCTTGATTTCTCTTCTTTGAACAACACTTTCAAAATTAATTAGATTAGACAGTTTTTAATTAGATTAGACACTCAATCTGGAATTTTATCCCCAATTACTATTTTTCCAAATTAGGTGGTCTCCCTTTTCTATTGATCTGTAATTATAATATTGCTAGAATCCCTTACAATTTATGTAAATTTCATAAACAGCAGGCATTACTTGCATGGTCATTAATTTTTCCCCTCAACGGTTCTTTATTTGGAACAATCAAGACATTTTATATAAGAGAAAATCTTTGTTTTTTAATAACTGGTTTGAGAAATTTTTTTTTGGTTGTTTCCCAATTATTTAACTCGGAAAATCTTATTTTAAGTTACAAAGAATTCTTATGTAAATGTAATTTTCCAGGAACTCCCACAGAATTCTCCATCATCATGGACGCTGTTCCTAAAGGAGCTGTTATGATTTTAAGGGACTCTGTTAGATTATCCAGCACTTTATCTTTATCTTTAGACCCATTTGAAATCCCAGGAGGAAAACTATGCCTTTTGTCACATCCTTCACCACGTAACTATAAGATAAGATATCTTTTTAAAAAGGAGCTTGTAACAACTCAATATGTGGTGTCTTATTCTAGGAATGTGGTGGATCATATTGATTGGAAAAAAGTATGGACTCTGTTTTCGGAATACATAATGACTAACAAAGTTAGAGAAATCTCATTCAAATTGTTACACAGAAAAGGTTTTAATCAGACATAGATACAAACTGTTATTTTTGTGGATCTTTTGGGATTGTCCTCATACACAGCTATTTTGGACTGAATTCTCTAATGATATCCATCGCAGTGTGCTCCAGGGTTTCCCTCTGCTTTTTAAGGGTGTACTGTTTGGCTTCTTTAATAGTCAAAAAGACAAAATTAATGAATATTTTATTATTAACCTATTATGACTTCTTGCAAAATTTCATATTCACCACAGTAAAATCACTCATCAAAACCCTTGATATATTGTTTTTTAAAAAAGAGGTTCAACAGTATATCCAAACTTATTTCATCTTCCAAAAATCTTAAGGCTGTTAAAACTGTTTAATCTTTTTAAGGCTGTTTAATCTTTTTAATTTATTTTGTTAAAGCTTTAGTTTAGTATTATTTATTTTTAGGTTTACATACATTTGTAAATGGTGCTTTGCATGTAATGCCACTTCTTTGTATGCAATATTGACATTCTCTGTACTTTTATCTTTGCTACCTTGGCAGTAATAAAAAATAAAAGAACTAATCAATTCTCTTTCTGGCTCATAATGGCACTGGTAACGCTTATGGGTCTGTCACGTGATTAAGGAATGACTCAAACCTGAAAGACTCGTGAGATGAACTAATCAATTCTATTTCCGGCTCATACTGCATTGACTGAAACAGGTGAACTAGACTAATTCCAGTACAGAACCTATAGATTTTTGCCCATGCACAACTGGGATGTTGTGTATGTGAGACGACTCGTTCTTCCCGAGTCACATTAAAGATTCGTTCAAAATGAATGAATCGTTCAAGAACGACCCATCACTACTCAGTTGTACGCTAGCTTCCACTTCAGCGTTCTCCGATAGCAAGCTGTGGTAATAGCATGGTCTTTCTGTAAAATTTTCGATTAACTAGAGACTACAAATAATTATATATTTTATTAACTCTATCAAAATAACATTTTAGTATATTATATTAAAATATAACATTTTATTAATGAGTTCAAGAAGCTTTAAGTGATTTCGGCGTGAAGGTGCAACGTCTATGTATTGCTGTGTCCTATTATGAGACACATCCTCAAGGTGTAAATTCTGTGGTTAGTTTCCATACTTTCCCTTTGGACAAGGAAACACATTAAAAAATGGATTTACTATGTCCGACGTTGTCACAGTACACTCCGAGAGCAAGGAATGAGGAAATGAGGAGTTCTTCAATATCACAGTCTTTAATAATCAAATCACAAGGGAACTGTAGGAGACACAGGAACACATGGAAGGACATTCAAGGACCGACAAACACAAACTGAAAGGACTGGGGCTTTTAAACACAGGATAATTGGAGAAGAACTAGACACACCTGGAATCAAATTGACACAATCAATGGAGACAGAAACTGGGTCACAGGGAGCAACAACACAAAGAAAATAGCCTATTGATTATTGATTTGGATGTTTTTGAATGTAAAACCACACAAATGTCATAAGTGGACCTCAGACAACAGTATAAAATAAAAAAGCCAGCAAATTTCAAGTGCTGAAAAGTGTTTAATAGGCTGGTGCTTTTTGCTTCATGCTTTTGTAAAATGCATTTGTGAGAAAATTTGATGCATTTTTTTGATCCTCCCAAAGGCCTTTATCAATTCTTAAAGGCTAATGTAGCAGTTAAACTACAGTGCTAAAACATTTTTTCGCTCATATTTAGGTGTACATATCTATCAATTAAATGAATAAATGCAAAGTGAATATATGTAACTATTTTTGAGAAATTACCATAAATTGTTAGTCTAATGTAATAATCTAATGTAATAATTCAGATATCTGTAGCTAAGAATAAATTGCATTAAATAAAATTTAACTTCAAAGAAGAACAAACAGAAGATTGTTTCGGTACAGTCCTGTTCTACTGGAAGACTTTCCCGTTGGGTTGCGTCCTCCATGTCAGTATGACGTCCTTATCTCTCAGCGTCTGATTTAACTAAACACAGAAACAGCCTTCAGTTACTCAGTGGATAAATCCCACGCAGACAAGTTTGAGGCATTTCAGCTCAAAATGAACATCTCTTACTTTACAAATCTTACAGAAAGATCAGAATTAGTCAAAACTCCAGACACAAAGCATTGTGTTTTGTCTTTACATAAAGACTGACTGAGGTGGGTTTTGTTCACACTGGTGGAGAAATCTGATCATTTTCTTAAATCTTATTTTTTAGACTGATGTCTAAACTGACCTGATGTTTTCTGTTTGCTCTATGTTTAACAATCAATTTTTAGTCAGATGAGTATTATAAAATCCACCTTGTTTAAGACGAGCGTCTTCAGTTCAGCTTCATCCACATTCTCAGCAGCTTTCACCTGCACTCGGATCACCTGCTTCTTGGCTGTGGGAGAAACATATCATATATGTTACTCAGTTTTACTATATCTTACTTTATGAACATTTAAATCAGGGATTCATAAACTTTTTGTCAGCCAAACCCCTTTGACCAAAAATCAAAAACATTTACTTGTATCTCCCCCTGAGATTTTAATTTGAGGTATGTGATTTTTGCCAAATTTTTAACCTTTTTTGTTGATTTGTATGTTTAATATTTTTCAGTTAATAAGACGTTTAATTAAATTTAATTTAACCAATAAAATGGAATTCTGAAAAATGTAAATGGAAACTGTTTAGATTTGTTATAAAATAACAATTCTGGGAATTTTGAAAGACATTTTAGGAATAAATAAAACTGATTTTATAGGGCCCTACAACTAGTGTTGAGTACCGAACTCTGTACTTTTAAGAGCACGGACTGAGTTACATTGGTACTACTGAGTACTGATTCACAAGAAATCAATCAAATTTCAGTACCTGAGAACACATCTGGGTGCGAGAGTAAAGGTGGTCAGAGACCGGATGAGAAGCGCAGCGCCGTGCCACATCTTTGTGTTGAGTGTATGAACACCGGTGGCGCCACTCAACGACTGTCCATGCCGACGCTGTTAAAAATCCTGCCACATTATATTTCTCCTAAATTATTGTTAATTTACATAATGACTTTATCATAGGCTGGAAGATTGTGTATTGTGCATACTTCAGCACAGCGTTCATTTTTCTGTGGGTCTAATACAGTCCGTATGCTTTATATAGAGAGCTATAATAATACAGATCACGCTTTCTCTTCACGTTTGCTCTGTTTTTCAAATTCCGTTCAAACTCAGCAACACAACTTTATTCATTCTTGAAGTGAACTTCTGTCTGTTTGGTGATTAGATTAACTGTTCTGGACTGCTGTCTCCTTGAACTGAATGCAGTGTGTCTGTTGTGTGATATGTGAGTTGCTTGCTGACATTTAGAATTATTTTGTGTGTAGAATTTCTAAATACATAACAAAATGTTGAAATTTTGGATGTATGAATAAATGTACAAAATAGTTCAGGACAGACCTACCAGTGTTACAGTAGAAGTACTGAGTCATAGTGCATACTTTATCATCAAGAGTACGATAATAATTATTTGCACCAGCACAGTCTTCGTTCCACTTAGTTAATGTCTGAGTAGCGAGTTACATTTAGTCATTTTGCAGACACTTTTATCCAAAGTTCACAATTACTTATAATTAGCTGAAGTATTATAATGTATATTTGGTGTGCTGTCCGGGGAAGGGCTCTGAGCTCGGGAATGGCCCGAGCCTAGAGTACCCCCCCATATAAAAGTATAATATGAACTCTAAGTGGAGGAGATGGGGTGGAGGAGGGATGCTGATAAACCATCTATGGATAGAGGTAAGTCAGCTGTATTTATACCCTAATGTTGATTAACTTAAGTGTGCTCCACCTGTGATAATTAGGCTAAGTATCTGATGTGCTCCTCCCGAACCTTGTTAATAAAACATAATTTGGGGAATACATAAAGTGATTCTTCTTAAAGAGGCAAACAAAAATAGGAAGTGCTCATAATACCAAGTTTCAGGCATTGTTCAAATAAGTACAAGCTAGAAAGGGAAGGAATAAATAAAGTTTAATTTAAAAAAAAATTAAATTAGGATGAAGTCATTCAAATTTAGGATGAGAAGCGATAAGTCAACAAAAGAGATGGATGGCAGCATGTGAGTGTTTTGCATAACAATCTAGAATGAGGTGTCAGAAATTACCTATTCCATAAACCTCCACTTCACACAGCGTGAGAATCGCTTGGCTCTTAGGTAGGTACATGTTCACATAACGACCTTCCATTCCACCGCAAGAGAAACTGACAGTACTGCGTGCTGGAACAAGTGAAGTGACAGCACATCTGCAGAGAGAAAGAGAGAAACCACCAACACAATCAGCTGATTCTGCTCAATCCGGTTCTCCTGACACGTTCATAACTGTTTTCATAACTTCACCTGGGATTGTTGTTGCCGTTGTTTACCAGAGAGTTTCCGATGAAAAAAGAGCGAGGGGATCTCTACTCCAGTCGTTTCATCCAGACAGCAGTCGTCTCTGTTGGTGATGGTCACTTTGTAAATGTTGTAATAATCCAGCAGGTCCAGCCTCCACCACGGGTTGAGCTCGTATCCTGTGTGGGAGCATCTTGGAGTGTATCTGATGCCGTCAATGGCGTTTGCAGCTCCCCAGCTGGAAAATGTGTTTGACTGCACAGCCTTTCCTTTTAATGCCAAATTCTCTTAAAAAATTAAATTTTTTGCTACAATGTTGTTATCATTAAATAAAATTAAATTTTTTAAAGAGACAGAGCTTTAAGACTCAGTTGTGTGAAGTTTCAGTACATTCCATTTGGGTTAAAATATTAAATTCCAATCCAAAACACTCAATTCTATTTACTACTACATTAAAATCTGAAGTTAATATTTTTAATGAATCTGCGCATACATGAACTAATTATGAGTGGTTGTATTTTACTAATCAAAATTAACAAAGATTAATAAATACTGTAAGTTGTGTATTGGTTAATGTTAGTTAATGCATGTTAACTAATGGGATATAAAAAAAATTACTACTTTTTACCTTCCAAGTTTTCTGAACTGCCCTGAATGGAAAAGACACCTGTGACAAAAACAAAATATTTCCATTGCTTTCTGGGTCCATCTAGTTTATGTTGCATTTGATTCTTTAAAAATGTTCATAAAGATTAGCTAAATTTTACATCTATAATTTTACATCTATTTGATTGATGCGTGTCATTTTTTACTCACCCAAAAGTAAGAACAGATAAAAAAGTCCTCCATCTTGTGTTTTTTTAAGACCATTAACCAGATACCTGTGATGGTCAGATATGACAAGGCATCCATCCCTCCTTTTATTTGTGTTTTCTCTTAGCAGCTCGTTTTCTCCACCCTTAGGAAATTCTGACTGACAGCTTGCTGAATATATTTTCACACGCTCATAGGACCGTCCAGAACTGCTTTTCCTCAGAACTCCTCTCAGATCAAGGTCTGATTTACTAAACAAATCTGGCAAAATGCAAATTTTTTTTTTTTTTTTTTTTTTTTTTTTTTTTTTTTCTGGCACCCTAAATAAATAAAAATAATGACTGGTACTACTAAAGCTTCAATTTTCATACAGTTTTTTCTTAATCTAAATAACTAATATACAAGAAAACATAAATAAGCTTGGAAAGTTTCACTCTCTCCATGAGGTTTCATTATTAGTCTTAGTTCAAAATAAGAGATCAGCTCCTAAAAGGAATCATCATCTAAAATAAGTTGAATCAACATAACCATATTGTGTTGTCCTATGTGAGGATTTTTTTCCTCTTGAGCATCTTTTATCATTCAAGTAGTTTATTCTGAATGAGAGAGAGGGAAAAAAAGTAAAGTATCATAAAATCAATATGTGGGACATCTGAATGAAAGCAATGGTATAAATAGACAAGAAAATCATGCGCAATAAAGAAGACATTCAAAATAAGGATGCATGTTTAAAAAAAATATTTGAATTTATTTATCATTGGCAGCTTCACATTGACAGTAAATTATGCAATGTGGAGGGAAATTATTTTTGAAGAAGTATTCCCACAACGTCAAACATTTTCAGGCTTTACAATTCTTGTAGGGATTTTTTTTTTTTGTTTTTTTTTTAGTAAATTCCGTAAAAAGCGAAATTTGTTGTAGCTTAACTTGTAAATTTTAGTGTGATGATTAAAATACTCTGATGAAACTCATCAATGAACAAGAAATTTTCAGCTGATTACAACATTTCTTAAAATTCTGTGATTGTTTGACAGATTTATCTGAGGTCTTGATGTTTGTTTATCAGATACACGAGATCATCAACAACAACATATGGACAAAATGACAATGTGATTCACCATTTTGTTTACCACTAATCAATTATTCCTCCGCTGTCATGTGTTTTGTCCATTTTTAAAATCCCCTTTTAAATTGCTTTGGTCACAGGTTTGCGTCCAGGAGATATGTGTTTTGGTCTCTGGAATGGAAAAAATTGCTCAATCACTGAAGATCACACTAAAAAAAGAGGGATGTTCTGAGGTAAACTCAGAGATTTTCAACTGATCCTCGTATAGAGAATATGGTAAAACTTCAATAGAAATGAGCTTACAGTATGGAAGGGCCAATGGAAATTCTCATAACTACGCAAATCACCAGGAACATAGTTGAGAAAGTACAGCTGTAGCAAGTTGCTTTTGTTCTTCATCCATGCCAGAAATCTGGACAAATTGCTTTAAATCTCGACATGTATGGTAATTGAGAGCTTCTCCATATAAACCCACAGTCCTTTGGCTTAATCTCTCCTGATTTCCACTCCATTCAAGTCTGGAGTCGGCTGATGCATTTCCATGTTGTTATTGTGTTGTATTTGAATGATCTCCAATCAGGATGTAATCTTGAGCTCCACAGGACCATCATCAACGCTTAAATAAAGAGCCATCACTTCATCAGATCTCAGACTGTAACACATTTGTGGCTGGTTTGCCTCAAACACCGACATAAGCACCACTGTAGCTATTATTGTTCGAAAAACACTTTTTTTTTGTGATGATTAGCTAAATGTTCGTCACCAATATTTTTCCGTCACATAGGGGCTGACATCTGCTTTTGTGAGGTCAATCACACCAACATTCCAAAATATTTTAGGCTTAAACTTAAAATTATGTATACAGATTTAACACACAAACTAATAAACATAAAAATTATTAGTTTTTGTTTCTTTGTAGTTTTTTTTTTTTTTTTAAAGGACATCAGATGCCCAGTTTCCACAAGTTGTAGATTTCTTTAGAGTCTTCAGAAATGTCGCAACATACGACTTTTGTAAAATGCTTTGAATGGCTGTTTTAAATACTTTTTACCTTGTCAAAACAGCTCTTGTTCACAGAGTTCAAATGTATGAGACTGAAAATAAAACATTTATCAAAGCTAGTACCATTAAAGAAATCTTGAATGGTTCAGTGCAGGAGCCAGCATGTTTTAATAGGGGTTGTTAAGAGAGGGGCTTAAAGCAACCAGCCTGAGGTGGCACCGGTAACAGAAATCTGCATTATTTCAATATAAAAATGTGTTTGATTATAATGTACTGATCAGCTAATAACTGAGTACACTCATTTCTATTTAACTGTACTTCTATTTTGAAAATAAATTTCAGGAAATAGATCAAGTAAAACTGAGTGAATATGACAATTTTTGTATTATTCCTTCCCTTCTCAAAACTCCCAAATGCTTTTGCTTTCCAACATTGCATACTCATGGATGAGACGTGCAGATGTTGATAAAAATGTGAAAAAGGCCAGAAGTCAACAGTAGACATAAATGCCAGAATATAAAATTTGTCATTTTATGCATTTTTAAATGGTTTCAAGTTTTTGCATATTTTCTAGTATAATGGCACTGTATTTGTGCATTAAATTGCAAATAAAAAATATACATATCAGCTTGTGTCTTATATTGTGATCTCTTGCATTGCAGAATATATTTTAGTACATGCATTTGAGAGACGTTCCTATGTGCTGCGTATACATGCACAATTTACAGCTTTAATCAACTTTTGATGATTTCATGACTTAGCTGAATACAGAACTAGGTATGTACGCTCATAGTTTCTTGTGCGGGTTTTTTTGTAATGAAGTGATATACAGCTGGCGTACTTTCACACATTTATGCACTTCAGTTGAAGAAAGAGTGTGCTGTGAGCACTGTAAAATGGCTTTGATGGGACAGAAAAAGTTTGACGGCTTGCCTCGACGCTGAGGTGAAGCTGAAGTGAAGCGCATAAAGAGATACCGGCAGTTCCACATCTTAATAAATAGATTTTTTTGTCAAGAAAAAAAGGGACAAAAACCGCAGTTTTTGAGTGGGAATTGTAAGCTTTTTGTCGGTAGCGGGCCATGGCTTAAATTTCTGAAATCTGCCTCGGATCTATTTTATTTATCATAAAAGGATCACTGACAAATATGCCTCCTCATATTAAGTTTATTAAACTATCTAATCCAAATAGATGGAAATCTTTATTTGCAATTCATTGCAAAAATCTTTAGTCACAATTTAGTCAAATTTGATTGGCTTTCATTGTTTTGTTAGTGCGGTATAACCTAAAGTGCACTCCTGCGAAGCAGCGGTTAATTTATATGATTTGGGAGAAGGGCCGTGCAGAGATACTGGAGGGCAAGTCGTTAAAGTATATTTTGCACTTAGACAAGGCTTTTGCCAGAGCTTCGTGCTCCTTGCTGATACATATAAATCGAAACAGATGCTTCTGTATTGATAGCAGCAAATGCCATGGCACATTTTTAAAAAGAGAAAACACAAAACAGAAAATACCCATTTTAAGTTTAAAAGATAAAGATTTTTTCTCTTTGCAGCTCTTAATCAGTCTGGAATTAGAAATGATGACATTATTATTATTATTTCAGTTTACAGGGGTATGGCTTTGCTGTTGTATACACTACCGTTGTTGTTGTAGGATTTTTTTTTTTTTGTCTCATTTAAAATAGAATCACATTCTCTATCAATGTTCTGAATTTATTCATTTTTTAATTGAATGATAATGACCATAAGAACCAGGATTGATGCAAGTATAATTTGGAGGATGAAAGAACTCAGTATAAGCCTCGTTTTACCACCAGTGTTGTGGATAATTATTTTTAAGCAGCACTCTACATTTTTTTATAAATACTGTAATAGTAAAAGTCTAAAGTAATAGTTTTTTAGTCAGATAAATATATATATAAGAGCCCCCGCGTCGGAAGTTTTAAATCCTTTTCTCAGTCAAACCGCTAGGGACTTAAAGACAACAGGCACCTATTTTCTTTTTATATGTGTGAAAGAGGTGCTAGCTTTATTTTACATTACCGAAGATTGAATTTTTAATGAAATGTAGAATTCGTCCTCTGCACTTTATTCAGGAAGGTGTGTTCAAAGTAGAGGTAAAGCGGAGGTTTATGTGTTCATGCCAGAGGGCGCTTCTTGCACAAATAAGCCACAAACTGACTCATAGAAGCAATACTTTAGCAGAGACAGATGACTAACAGATGACTACCAGGTGTTAGTGTGTGTGTGTGTGTGTGTGTGTGTGTAGGTGTAACGTGCTTGCATGTGCGTGTGGAAGGATAGAGAGAGAGAGGGAGAAGATAGTCTGACTCCTGCGATAGTAATTCCCCCACGCCTAAGGAGCGCCACCAGGTGTCTCTATGGCGGAAATAACCTGCCGAGGACCAGAAGAAGTCAATAACCAACCGGCCATCCAGGATGTCCCTGCGAGGAATCCACGCCTCTCCACTCAGGACCTGCACCCTCCCAGTCTCATTAAAACCGGTGGCTGCTCTCGAGAGACTGGGCGCTTGCGAGCTTGCGGACTCTGTAAATGTCGGGCCTCCCTGCGTCAATAGGAGGAGGAAGAGGGAGGGACGGGTGGGCATAACGTAATCAACAGGTTTAATGCAGGATACATGAAAAACTGATGGACACGCGCATCTGGTCGGACAGTTTAAGTCTTACGGCTGGACTGATAACCTTGACGATGGAAAAAGGCCCGATAAAGCGAGGCAACGAGAGTTTAGCGCGGACATCTCTTGAATAGGCTAATTCGGGTGGATAGCCACACCTTCTGTCCAGCAGACATATCTGGGAAGGGAGATCTAATTCGATTGGCGACAGCGGCTCACGTGTACACGCCATGGACTGACATAAAGCAGATCTTACTCTCCTCCAGGTATGCTTACACCTCTGAATGGAAAGCTTTGATGGGATCGGAACAGAGGTCTCGGCTCCTGTGTGGAAAATACAGGAGGTTGGTAACCAAGACAAGCCTCAAACGGAGATAAACCCAGTAGCAGATGATGGAAGAGAATTGTGGGCATATTCGCCCAGGGGGGAGCTGATCGCATCATGACGCTGGGTTCTGTGAGGTAAGACTCGGCGCAACATGCAGCCAAGAATTTGGTTGGTCCTCTCGGCTTGCCCATTGGTTTGAACCGGCTGGGTCTAAAGCGAAATAGAGAAATCAAAACGATCGAAAAACAAAGTCCAGCTGGCCTGACGGGCGTTGGAGATGTTTGGCAGAAGCGGATATATTCTAATTTGCTATGATCCGTCCAGACAATGAATGAGTACACTGGTCCCCCCCTCAAGTCCAAGTGCCAGATGGATAGCCAACAGTTCTCGGTTACCAACGATCATAATTTTAGTTCTGCAGGCTTAATGCGATGGATGTAGAACGGCATGGATGAACCTTGTCATCCTGGGCAGAAGCGTTAATGACAAGATTGCTCCTACCCCCGATTTCCGATTTTGTTCTGGCTCAGGTAGTGCAGTTGCAAATTTTGCTCCTCATTCCACTTGTGTATATGATAGCAGGTTCAAGGTATGTCCTGGCATGTCTTCTAAAAGCATCATATGTATGCGTTTTTCAGGTACATCGCCCCTGAACACCTTTAAAAAAAAAAAACAATTGTAAAATAATTAGTTGTCCACTCTAGTTTGGGCTTATTTGGGGAGTACAAATGATACAATACCTTTAGCATCTTCAGAAAGCGTAAAACTCGCTGAAATAGATGGCAGCAGACAACTGAGGGGTTGCCCACAGGGGTGCTGCCAATGACTGGCTGACTCCTCCACTGTCTGAAGAACTCACAGTGAGGGGCACAGTTGGTCAATGGCTATAAAGGTCCCTCTTCTGCGTGGGCAGACATTACAAGCCCTGGTGCAAACAGGACAACTCTCTCGAACAGGAGACATTTTTCAAAAACAATGTACTTTGCACTCATTGGTGTGGAATGGCATTGATGTGGCACTGAAAGAAAAAAATACATTGTGGTTGTATGGCCCACTGACATTTCAGTAGTTGCATGGCTCCAATGCCGTACAATTTGAGATGACAATGTCACCTGTATGCCTACCAGTAAAACATATATAATTAGTAAAGGGAATAATGGTAACCCATACAAGATTTCAATGGCGGGGCACAATTCATTTTTTTCTGTATATTACGCCAGAGGCCGGATCTTGACGATTATGAATTAGAACTGCAAATGGCAGCCAACTTACTGAGCTAAACAAGCTGGCATTTAATAATAGTACACAATTAAACTGTCCTTATAATCCAGCACTTACGCACTTAATGATAAGTAACATTACCTCTGCTTCGAAGGTGGGCCCTCATTGTGTTCAAAGACAGCTGTGTTCCCTTACACAAGACGATAGGATCATCTGTTTGGCAGCCTTCATCATGCTAGTACGCAGAATGCTGTGGTGTACTCTCTGAAATACAAGCATGCAAAAAATAATCATACGTCAGTTCTCAAAAAATTAAAAACATTTTTAAAAATTGTCTAACGTTAGATGCCTTGCCAAACAAATATAGCTTCAACATGTGGTGGCGAATGTGAATGTTCATTAGCTAGAAGGATCGAGTGAGCTAACATTATCTGTGAGCAACTAAACTAACGTAGTTAGCCCCTGGCGTGTTGTTGACGGGGGGAAATAGACAAAGTAAAATTATTTGAGAAAAAGGGAATTTACATATGTATCTACAGTACTATTTTTGAAGATTTATATGACAACACAGGCAAGAAAATATTAAACTCAGCATAAATACACTTGTCATACTATTTGATCATGTATGCTAAGTACTTGAGGTTGCTATTTCTTACTGTACTTGGATCTTGCTTCTGGATCAAGAGATGCCAACACAGTGTAAAATTATCGTTAATAAAATCACTACTTGCAGCTTACTGAGAATAAAGTTAGAATGCCCCTTTCTTCAGTATGAGGCGCTGAGAAAAGCCTGCTTGATATTGTCCGAAGGTTAGAAAAACAGTCCGTGGTGAAATGGGCAGAGCAAAACTAACAACCCGAATTAAACTGTTCGCGGTATCCGATTGTAGATAAACACTGCAACCACGCCTGTTGACATTTATTTTTCTGTGGGAAGGGGTGTTATGAAAAGTCCTCCACATCTCCTGCACAGCCTGGAACATAACATTTATTTCCATGATCTGCCATTTCTCCCTATGATCCTGCGCTTGTTTCTTCACCTGCAGAACTTCCGATGATTCAAGAGTTCCTGCTCTTCGGCATATGCAAATCTTTTGAGGCGATATTAATGATCCCACCAGCCCAGTCAGGCACAGTGTGGAGATTCACTTTTTTCAGGGTGTTTCTTTTCCAAAAACGAGATTTCAATAAGGAGAAAAACAATGGTGTTTGAGACCACTACGTCATGTCCATGTACCGAACTCTGTTATCATAACCATACCAAGATAAATCCACTTCCAAATTCTAGGGTGAACTCTTTTGGGCATGCCCCCAAGATCATTAACTAAGACCGAAAACAGCGGAGCGCTGACCAGGCCGTAAAGGTAAAAACCCAGATTCAAAGTGGGCCAAACGGGAGTATTGAACGCTGTCTTCCACTGCCAGTCTCCTCCTTTGATAATGCGACCTAAAATGGTAGGTAATAAGCAAGTGTCTAACTTAGTAAATATCTTTGCAGCCCCTGCAGGATCTCAGCCAATAAAGAGGCAAGGATGTCCCTGACTGTTATGTCATTCAGCCCTTGATCGATACAGGGACGAAAAAGGGCCCTCTCTTCTTTACAAAGAAAAACCAGCGCCGGGGATGAGGGTGGAACAAAAAATTCCTCGTAGTGATTCCAAAGATACTCTCCCGAGCCTCCCCGCCGGCCATAGGAACCCCAAAAGCAAGAAGGTAAGCCGGGGGAAGTCAATACTATGGTCTCCGGGGGAGAAGAAAAAAAGAAACAAACCCCAACGCTGAAAACCACTGCAGATCATGGTACTCCCCCCCTGGGACTCCAGAAAATTTATCAGGTTCCTCCCCCGAAAACGAAACAGAAGACCGCCAGGGAGCAGATACCAGACAAAAATGACAAGATAAGTGGTGCGTGGCGAACAGAAGAGTTCTCGCACCCGAAAGACGGTAGTTCTAGTTAAGTTCAAGGGAATCTGTGTCCCCCCGCCCAACTCTCATCAATAAAATTGCCCCTGCCCCGAAATGATAAAACCAGGACCAGTAGCTGAGAGCCCCCAATGAAAACGCAGAGATCATAGTGGAGGGCTGGGTGATGAGGAATGACAGCGCCCCCAGTACTCCTCCATCTACCGGCTTACCCTGGCCCTTTTAAATGGGGGAGGAGACAAAGTGACCACGCACGCAGTGAAATGCCGGGTGCCCCCTGAGGAGATGTGAACGCTTCCCACCTGCATGGGCTGCATCAGGCTGGTTGTGAACGGAGCTGTGGCGGATAGAGGTATCGCACCCCTGGGATAGGAAGTAAAGAACACGCCCTCTGCTCAAACACCTATCCCCAAACCAATGGCCAGTTCAAGAGTCGGGGACCCCCACATAAATCTCCTCCTTAACGCCCAAGTTCAGCCCCTCCCGAAAAACAAAAACGTAAGCAGGCTCATTCAACTCACTTGAAGTCACAATGTCTGGAACTCTTACGCAACCGCCGCCCATCTCTGCCTTGATCGGAACCGCACAGAAAACGTGAAGGCTCACAGCTGAAGACTGGATCTATCAAAGACCTTATCATCTCAACTCCTTTAAAGAGCCCCAGCAGTTTTACAGCATTTCAAATCAGAGCCACCCAAACAGAAGTTCCCCACTCGCAGCACTTCCTCCCGTGAGAAGCGACAGAACATATGTACGCGAGTCCATCCTCCGCGAGATACGCCTGGGGCTGAGAGAAAAGACAACCTCACATTGAATGAGAAAAAGCTCTGCACTCAGCTGGCTAACCGCATAACAGGGTGGATTGTTGATTCAATGGCTCTGGAGGCAGTGGTGGTCAAAGGCGAGACCTGGATGGGTACTCGGCTAAGGCGAAGTAGACGGGCAGATAACCTGAAACCTGATCAGTCAGGCTCCTAACAGCCTGATGAGCGGGCGGCCAGCTCCTCTGTGCGTGTCTCGCTGAGCATCAGCCCCTGGATCTTGACTGCCGAACGGACGCGCATTTCCCTCCAAGTTTTCGATCCATATGGCTCTGGATTATTCTGTCACGCCAGTCTTAAGGGGAAAAAAAGATCCAAAAACAAGGCACCCGGTTTAACAGTCTTTAATGAATAAGGAAAACAAGGCTGTCCGCTGTTGAAGCACACAGGCTGGAGAAAAAAAAAAAGTCAAAACCTTCTACACGAAGGAGACTCTTTGATCTGATCACCATAGAGATTGAAGACCCTGGGGAGTTTGGGATCTCAGCCGGGGGAAAGCAGAGGTACTAATGCAGCAGGGCAGGGCTCCGAGACCTAGGTGCAGGCTGTACTGGGCAGACAAGACAGGTAACCCACAGACCGACAGACAGGTGAGTTCTTCCAAATCTCTTTTTCACAAGAGAGCATAGCTGAGGCACATGAATGAAACAAAATCCCACAAATGACGGCGAACCAAACCAATAAGAGTGACATTTAAAGGGGAAAAAAGGAACAGGTGCCGGAGCAGCGGAGGCTATTGGATGAATTTAAAAGGATGTGGGAGTGTGTTGGGGTGTGCGTGTGTGCATGTGTGTGTGGAAGGGTAAAAGAGAGGGGGAAAAAACCTGACTCATGACAATAATTCAATATAAGGACAAGCAAAATTGTACTGTAAGAAATTTTGTTTTTACAACTATTGGCAATGTCTAACTAAAAACAAGCAAGAGTGTTGCTTTCCCTGAATGTCAGCCATCGCGAAATGAATTATCTATACAGAGCTCAACAAACAAGATGCTAGTATTAAGTGTGTTATATTAGTCACAATGCCGTGGTGTGTTTATCTCTCAGGCTGGCAAGAAAAGTTTTAACAAAGCCGGGCGTAAGACTACCAGCGCCTCAGAGCAACACTGTGCATTTTGTTACTGAATGAATCTGTGTTTTGAACAAACCATTTGAGCTACCGATCAGTGGCCCATTCATAAAGCATTGGTGAGTCAATGACTCCATTAAGATAGAGACTTGCCGCCACCTACTGGGTGGATGCTTGATGAACTGTCCTGAGATATCCAACCATCTGAGACTATAGAACATTGACAAAAAGCATCTGCTAAAT